>NW_021632655.1:0-41856 GCF_004799145.2 Neltuma alba | reverse complement strand
TGATTATTTATAACAAATATGTGTTGGTTTTTCTAAACTGTCCTGATCTTCTTTCATGTGTATTGGAACTATCCACTCGATAAGAATTCCTTTGAGAAAGAAATTATAAAATTAAGAGACAAAGTATATTAATATCTTATATTTAGGACAAAATACAATCCCCAGCTATTTCTTATATTAAAATAGGCAGTACTTTTGTTTTTCTTTTTTCTTTTTGAATCACTTATATGGTTTGTAAGGGCTAAATTGTTAATTGTTGACCAGAATGTTGGTTTTTTTTTTTTTTGACCAGATTGACCAGAATGTTGTTGGTTACTGCCATCGTCGGCAATTGTAGCTTGTCACAGCTTGGTTTATCAGATCTTCCCAGAAGCAACATATTAGTGGATGCCATGTGAGTTAGAAATATCATTTGGTATGAAGTATAAAAATGAAAAGTAGAGAGCCTATAATTATAATTGAAAAAAATCATTAAAAATTCTTTAATACCGGGACTTCGTGAGTAGAATATGTAAAACAAACCTCTCCCACCAAATTTCTACGTCCTTTACGTCCTCAACTATCTACTGATATTATATGCAATCTGTGAATTTGAAAAAGTCGGCAGAAGCGATTGGTGAACCCCAAAAAGTTTTTACTTTGTAATTTTGAGCAATAGTTTATCAATTTTTAGAACATGACTTAATTTGGTTTAATTTTAAAAATTCAGCTACCCATTTCATATTGTTTATTATTAATGGTTCGAATTATGAGTTTTTATAAAGCTTGTTATTTTATTGTTATCCATATCAAAATCAAAATATTTTAAAGAATGCGTGTGTATAACATATGTATATATTTTCTTAAACAGGACCGCCTGAGCCCACCACTGACTACTGTAAGGGCCGGGCTTATAAAATTGATTGTTTTTAACATGCGGGCCCACAGCCCGGACTACGCAGGCCCGTTTTCCGTACGAACACAAACAGAATACTCTCAAATTGGCAGCCTCTCCCTACCCGTCTGTCTTGGTTTTGCAAACAGAGTAGAAGATGTTCACTTAATGAAGTCATCCTCGGACAAGGCTTTGAGGGGGCAAGCCATTGTTTCAGAGAGAGGAAATAGAACCATGAAAATTATCTTCAACTCGTGATTTTTCTTTTCACGAGTTACTAGTTCCATATTCCAGTTGTTCTTTTCTTGGCTGCCATCATAACCTCAGTCTCGGAGAAGATTACGGGGAAAGATACATGGGAAGGGAGCAGTCAAGTGGAGACTAGTTAAAACCCTGCAATTTTGGGTTTTGATTTGTAATTTTGGATGCTTACATTTTGATGAAGCTTTCATTTTATCAGATTATTTTTCTAGAAGATTCCCATTCCCAAGCCTTCTCATATTTACATTGCCAGTTGCCTTACAATTCATCGCATCCATGGTCACAACTAGAAAATGAATAAATCCCTCCATCTCTGTCCATGGTAATTCAGTCTTTTGATTATTATCGATACAATTTAAAATTTGAAATTACTTTTCATTTGTATTTCAAATTTGAATCCATGGCATTCTTTAGAGAGAGAATAACTTCCCCTGAGAACGGTTTAGCCAATGGCACCATCCAAACTGGGGACATCATAAGCGATAAAACCCTACATAGACTTGGACTCATTGTCATACATACAAGTGAGATAGAAAGAAAGAAACTCGTCTATGTAAATCATATTCAAATCTGCTTCTGCCAGTCAAATTTCACCTTTCACAATTCCGGGGGCCCTCTAAACTGTGAAACACATCATCAGCATGGAATATTCTTTCTCATCCACGACAGTGCTGCCGTGGTAGGAAGGTGTCCTAAGATTTTTCCAATTTCATCACTTGATGCATTATTACATACTTTCACAGCACTTGGCATACTGCCATGACCAGAAATGAATACTAAAAATGAAAACATATTAACATAAACAGTAATGGTAGATTCAGGAGCAAAAATAATCGTTTAACTTCACTTAATAGTATCAGATCAAGTGTTGGATTATTGATTTTGCTTCATCCCCATCTACCACACATATAATCATATAATGTCTTCATTTATAGCTTATCAGAAAATTTTCACCCCCAAAAAACCAAAAAGTAATCAGAAAAAAACAAAACCTATCTTGAAATTGTAAACAAGGAATCAGTAATTACAAAACATGAACCAACGAACAAAAAGAAAGGGTTTTGGCAAGGAATATTGTTCCCCGACGTCCTAATGGAGCATTATATTACAACACTGGATAGCGAGGGGAACAAAATCTAGGCTTCTATAAAACATTGCAAAACACAAACATCAACACAATTGTGCCAGCAAAATCAATTTGGGATATGAAGCCTTATGTTGATAAGAAAACGCAAACTAACTTATATCATAGAAAATTCTCTCCTCAAACCGAGTAAGCCAATATAAATATAGTGGGAGTAAAAGCACATAACTCAGTCCCTTAGATGTTCAATAACGATTGCGATCATAACCGCAAGTCATTACAGGTCTGTAGACTCATCACAGTTAAATGCGATACACTCCCAATTGAATCATTCAAAGGACTCTCCGAGAGCCTAAAAAGGGGGGGGGGTAAATAACTTGAAAGAAATGTTGCTGCTCAAGCGTTCTCCCAAATCAACGTCGGAAAAGAGGGTTGAGGGAGAGATTAGACAAAAGCAACACAATTTGCTTTCGCTTCAAGGGAACGAGTCAATTGGGAATTGAATTAATCCGCAATGACCAGATAATGAAGCTAAGTAAAGGATTCAATACAGGGTTACCAAGGAGATCTGCACGGACTCCATTGAATTCAGATCGGCGAGAGAGCGAAAGGTAACAAAACCCTAATTAGAGCTGTGGAAGAGCGGCGACCAAGAGACGAGTGTGGCCAGGCGCCTTAGGCCCTTTAACTTATAGAATAAGTGGCAGAATGATCGGACGGTTAAGAAGACATCTATATCTAATTGGACGGTTTATATTATTCTCAGGCATTAGCAAGCTGTCCTAGGTTTAACGTAGACTCTGGCCCTCTCGGCTGAAAAAGAGGTGGGGAAAAAATAACAAGACTCTAGCCCAATCTTTTTGACCTGGACTCTAGCCCAATCTTTTTGACCTGGACTCTAGCCCAATTGGACGTAGCTAAAAAGTTTTAAAATAACACAATAAGACCATAGCCCAAGTGGCCGTAACTTTTTGCCCTTGCAATTGTTTGATGTGTTCCAGTTGTAAACTCCCTGGTAGAAGGAATTAATATCTTATAACATCATAAATTAATATTTAAATTTTTACTAGAAAAAGTATTCATATTTAGTGTTTGACAGTACTGCAAATATTATTACTGCTAAAAAGAGGATACATATACGGGTAATTATAACCCAAAGTCGGGTTGGATTGGACTTGATCCACCAGACTGATGGATAGGTTCAGGTAGTCCAAAACCTAAATTTTCTCCTTTCTTTTTTTTTTTTTAACGTTTTCACCTTTATAGGAGACAAAAATCACACCTAATAAACACATTTAAAGCAAATAAATACTTACAACAATATAAAAGTCATAACAAAGCATTAAAATCCCAACAATCAATTGCAATATTAAGCACAATAAAAATTCAAAGACATCCAATCCAAGTTATAACAACATTGAACAACAAACAACTTATGAAAACTTGTCTAAATTATCATAACATCCGATGAAAAATGGAAAACAAAGGATTCAAATTTAATTAAGAAAATGTTCAGCGTCAATTAATCTTCAATTCTTCATTCCTCGATCTCCTCTGCCTTCAATCGCACTTGCTCCATCTTGAAACAAATTTTAACGAAGCAATTATTAATGATGCATGATGCAAATTTGGATTGAAAAGCATAAATACAATATGTAAGTTTGAATGGGAAATATTACCTGCAATATTAACTACATTGTCAGTCTCTTGAAAGTTGTCAAATTCATTTAGCTTTGAGGCCAATTCTGAGAGAGAATGCCCAGCAAGTAGCCAATTTTGAGCATAAATAAGTGCTTTAGTCATCCTAGAAGACAAAGAAATCCTATAATCATCAACAACATGTCCTCTAGTGCTAAAAGCTAATTCAGATGCCACTATAAATACTTGTATAGCCATTACGTCATGTGTTATCATAGAAAGCACTCTATACTTGGTAGAATCAACTTTCCACCATGTCAAGATATCAAAATCATCATCATCAATGGGAATGTCTTCAGATGTGTTAGATAAAAGGTATCTATCTAGCTCTGACTGAGTACCTATTGATGAGTTCTTTTCTTTTTGGGTTGCTAACCATCTATGACCAAGATCTTTTTTACCTTCAATTATAATTGAAGTGATAACATTGCTAGAAGAGTTCAAATTGCTGGCACTACTAGACCTACTCCTCAAACAGGAGATACAAAGTGTCTCTAGCCCTATTCTTCATTGAAACACAAAGTTCAAGCTCAAGAAAAAAGTTGCTCAAATACATGATTAATGTAAGCAAGCTTGTATCGAGGATCTAGAATCAAAGCAATAATCAACAAAGAATTCAAATTATCTCCTGCCCCCCAATATTTGTCATACTTAATCTTCATGCTTAAGGATATATCCTAAGAAGAGGGTTATTAGACTCAATATTTTCTCGCAATAACTCTTGAATCAATACAATTTAACGGAAACACATATTTGTAGTAACTGTGAGTGAACTAGAAAATAGTATGGTCACATCATAAAATACCTTTAAGAATTTAAGGAAGACTCGTTCCTTATCCCAAACTTGTTTTATTAGGAGGGCTATTATGCTTAAGGGGAGGAGTACTTTGCCTATTAATGTAGGCATCCATGTAACCATTAACAAAAGCACATTCACTAAAGATATTTGTGTTATTCATGTTGTTATCATGCTTTGAACCATTGTTGAAGTATGCAATATAATCTTCATCTTCATCCTCCAATTTTTCAAATGCTTTTTGAAATTTCAAAGTAACATCCAACATTAAATAAGTAGAATTCCATCTAATACTCACATCTAAACAACACATATTTTTTGTATCCAATATTTCCAATTCACAAACATCTTTAAATTTTTGAAGAAGAGTAGGGGAGGAACAAACATACCTAATAGCATTTCGGATTGAATCAAAAGAATCTTTCAATTCCTTCAAGCCATCATTCACAACTAGGCTAAGGATATGTGCAAAATATTTTTGTTGAAGAAAATCACCACCACATACAAGATCATTCTAGTTCTTTAATCCTCTTTTCAATATGACAAGGCCGAGACATTAGATGATGCGTTATCCACAATTATAATAAACACATTTTGTTTGCTCCACTCTATTAAGCACCTCTCAATTGTCTTGCCAATGGTATTACCTCTAAGATTCTCAATCATACGGAAGTTGAGAATCCTTTCATACAACTTCCAATCATTACCAATGAAATGAGCTGTAAGACACAACAAGTAATTGAAGTCTTGAACTAATGTCCAACAATCTGTTGTGAGGCAGACATGATTAGTACACTTCTTCAACATTTTTTCAAATTCTAGTTTTACTAAGATACAATTGCCAACAATCTCTAGCAACCATTATTCTTGAAGGGATTTGAAATCGTGGTTCTAACTCTTTGACAAACACTTTAAAGCCTTGCTTCTCAACAATCCTGAATGGCATCTCATCACATATAATAAACTCATCTATCTAAAGCCTAAGGCATCATTTTTTATTGAAGACATGAGGCATTAAGCTTCCCTCTTGCCCACTTGTTGCCATATAATTTAGCATAGATTGTTTTGGTATTTGGGTGTAAGTGCCTCTTCAATGATGTTGTGCCATGCTTGCCATGGTTGCAAGCATCTTCCGTTTGTCTCCTCCTCGTCAGTAACTGTAAGTGAGTGATACCATACTTGTGCTGGTTTCCTTTCAGGCTCTTTTCTCTTCTTACGACCTTCTATAGCTCCATTTTCATTGAATAGAAAGTAGGAGAAGTAGGACATTCTACTGAGGAGGAATAGAGTACAGTAGTGGGTATAGAAGACGGTCCAGTATGTGTTGGAGTATTTTATTCTCACTAGTATAAGGAGAAGAATGAGGTTGGTCAACACTGGAGTTAAGGGTACACATGGGTAAGGCTAGGTAGGGTAGGACTATAGCCGGGAAAAAGGGCTCGTTTATGTTTATGCCCTGAATATGATGCGGGCTCGGCTTGATATTTTTCCCTTCAAATAGGAAATAAGCCCTGAAGGGCTAGCCCTGGAGGGCCGAGGGCTTAAAAGGGCCAGCCTTGGAGGGCCACAAGCCGGCCCTTTTAAGCCCTTTTATAATTTTTTTTGTTTTTTTAAATTTTTTTTATAAATTCTAATATTACTAATTTTTTACATTGTTAATAATATTTCAAATATTTAGTTATTATTATCATTTTAAAATTAAATTTAGTGTTAGACAATAATTTATCCAATTAAATTTTTAAAAAATGGGTTAATTTGGACTTTAATAATGATTTGATTTATATTATATGCGTTGATATTTTTAAACTATATATATATATTTGATAATAGAGTATTTTTATACTTATATAACTTGTGATTCTATAATTTGAATTAGAAATTCATGAGTTTCAACAACAATGTTTCTCACATTAAAGTAAAATAATAGCTAGATTGTAAAATTTAAAAGTAAAATTCCTATAAAGAAGAAAAATTTGATATTTTGTTACGAAAGAAAATCATACTTATAAAAAAGAGTAATTAATTATAGTGATGATGAAGTTTCAAAAGATTAATGATAGTATTTATTTATTGCACAATTGCACTATAGATAAAACTTTTGGATGTTGTTATCTTGTTAATGAATGTTTTAGATGTTTTGGATGTTGATGGATATTTATATATGATGATATTTTATATTTGTGACTTAATTTTATTCATATTTATGCCTTTTTTTAAATAATTTCATTGGTTTATTTTTATTTTTTATAAAAAATATGATAAATATAAAAAATAGTATTTTTTTCTTAAACGGGCCAAAAGCCCGCGGGCCGGCCCTGAGCCCTGTAACTTAAGGGTCGGGCCTAGCAAATTAGGGTATTTTTGAAATTTCAGCCTTGGAGGGCCGGCCCTGTTAAGCCCGTCAGCCCTGTCCGGCCCTGATTCCCACCTCTAAGTAGGACCCCTGCCTGATGCCCAGCCCAAAGTATGAACAAGCTATATTTTGTAGCCCGCTGCTCGGCTCTGCCTGTGGAAGCTCTAACCATTTTGGGCTGGGCAGGGCAAGCTTTGCTGCCTAAATGGTAATGGTTTGCCTATATCATATGTGAAAAAACTTTCATCAATACCTAAAAATTATATTCCATAATTTTACATTTTCACACGTTGAAATCATTCAGAAATAATTCAAAACAAGTCTTGACGAATATCTAAATAAATAACATCCATAATCCATTAAGAACAAAACAACTCTCAAGATTTTAATTAAAGCCTTGAAATTCAAACAGTTTGCATCAATCTCCACGAAGTTTAAAAAAGGATGAAACATTTGAAAAAATTAAAGAGGAGTTGAAGCACCTTGAGATATTCCATTAAGGGTTGGGGATGGCGATGTGATACAAGCTTGATTATCCATTTAACATGCAAAAATTAAATGTTACATAAAAGATTGCAAGAGGATATTAAAACTAAAGCAATGAGTTAACAGGAATAATATAGATCATGTAAAAATAGGATGAAAATAATTGTAAAAAGAAAAATAAAAAATCTTATAATCTTATAACTTAATATATCAGAAACTAAACAAGAAAGATTTTTAACCACTTGTAATATGCAAACACTTATCATGTGATATGATGCATTTAGCAATCCATGCAACTAAAAGACTTCTTTCCATCATATGACTTGTTCATAAAAAAATAATACAAAATAACTAAATATAATTAAATAAAAAATAAAACATATAATTCAGATAATAAAACTCCAATTTTCTTTCCTAGCTCCTACCCCAATCTTATTTCCTACCTTGTATAAATATTCAAAATTGTTAATTTACACAAGATGTTACATATGAGCTCCATTCTCTAACAAAAAAAAAGTTGTCAATGGCATAGAACAGGGGGAAAGACTAACTTATAAATAGCCAACATTGCAACAGAAACACACGATAGGATATACCTAATAAAGCTCACAAAAAACAATTTTTTTTTGGTAAAGGAAGAACAAGTTAAAAGCAAGATACTATTGCTACTTTAGAACACTTAGGTCCCCTGAAATGGAAAACTAATAGACATATGACAATAATAAATTAAATTACCTATAAAAAAATAATAGCAAGATTTAGAACTCCTATAGCCAATCTTGCATAATCAAGCAGAGTTTTTAGAGAAAAAAATTGGCAATAAGGAAAGGAAAAAATTGGGTTGTAGGGCAAATGGAAAAAGAAAAATTGCAAATAGGAGGAAGATAATTTTTTTGGTTAAAGAAATATAATATATTAATATTATTTCATAAATTATAACATATATATAATTCGAGAAGGGCTAAATGGGCAAGGCAGCATATCTTGCTTGATGCCCGGCCCTACCCATGAAATTCTTAGCCCAAAGATGCCTATTCTTTTTCGAGCTCTTCTTTTTCAGGCTGGGCTGGGCAATTTTTCCTCGGGCTTGGGTAGGCTCACCAAGCATTTAGGCCTCATGCATACCTCTAACTAGAGTTTACTCAATATCTATCTTGTACAAGATAAAACATAAGTAAATAATCAATAAGAATAAAAATAATAAAGAAAAAATAAAAATTTGGTGAAAGAAAAATCAAAGAACAAAGATAAATAATTTAGAGAGAAGTAAAAACACTCCTTTTGACAATTAAGTGATTAGCAAATAATATAATTTAGGGAAAAGTAAAAACAAATAAACCGTTTTCAAACATGGATACCAAAGAAAAAGCTAGCATATGGTGCAAGGGTCCAGGTTCAGGACTATTGTATATGTTCATTATTATTTAATTAATAATTAATAAACAGGTAATAATGAAACTATCTTCTTCAATGAAATTTTCAAAAGATGAAAAATCTGACTCCCTTTCTCTCAGTCCTACCCTATATTTTTGTTATGATTAAGGGGCTTTCAATTCATATCTTATAAACGTAACTCTTTCTTCACCTTTCTCTCAATCTTGCCCCACATTTTTGAAAGGTGGCCACGGGCCCAAGCCTATTTAAGATGGGTTATTTAATTACTAATATGATTAATTAGTTGATGATTTATACATTTTTCTTATTACATTGTATGTAATTTAGGAGATAAGGATCATAATTGATCTTATAGAATTTAAATTTTAGGTTCTATTTGATTATGAAAATCCTTAGATCTTGCTTTATAGGTATCCTACGGCACTATGAATAAAATGAAATACAAACAAGCTGAGAATTTAATTTTAGATTCTGTTTGTTTGTTTTGACTTCCCTTTCTCTAAATCCTGCCATATATCTAAATTATTTATCAATGGCGTACAAAATCCTATCACTCATCTATTTGAACCTATATGATTCCTTCCATATATCTAAATTATTTGTCAATTAAAAATACAACCAACTAAATTTAAGAGATTCAACTCATTGTAAATGTTAAAGAAGGAATATGTGAAGAGTAAGAGAGAGGAATGAGTGTTGAGTACTTGATGAGCAATCTATCCAAGTCAAGGAGAGAACCAAAGGAGTAGGGTGAATGATACTAGTGAGAGGCTGATACCCGATGGTGATGCTACTGCTACTAGAGAGTAAAGAGTGCTGCTAGGGCTTTGCAATTGATGGGTGAGGCGAGAGACTAAGGGTGAGCCGTGAATGAAATACTAGAGTAAAGAGTAAAGGGAGACGACATCATATAAGTGAGAGAGAGAGACCGTTAAAATTTTGTTTATTATATAAAAAAATAATTATCACCCTCAGTCAGACTAGACCAAGTGGTCTGATGCCTTGGTCTAGAGTCTAGTCCAGCTCGACTAGTCAGTTTGGTCTGGTTGGTCTGGTCATCGCATTGGGCTGCAATTTTGCTGGACTGGACTGGATCGGGCCAACTTGGGTTGGACTGGGCTGGATCGGACCAATGGATTTTTGAACAGCCCTACTTTCTACACCATTCCCCCCCCCCCTTAACCAATATAAAAATGCAGCTATAAAAATATTTTTTGTACTAATGGAACAATATGGATTGAAAAATAAATGAAATGTTTATTTCATGTAAAATTTTTATTTTTTTTATAAAAAAGAAATTTCACATTGAAAAAACAAAAGTATAACAACTGGATATCATGTAGGAGAAAACTAAATTTCCAATGAACCACACTACCCAGATGAAGTATCTTGATGTGAGAATACTGAACAAGTTCACCCAAAACATGAGAATGGAACTCGGGTTAGCGGTGTTCATATAATAAATCTTTTTTGTTAGATACAGCCATACATGTATTCTCTTATTCAAGGTAATCATATTTGATCCACTTTTAGGCATTAAATATGAGCATATCTTCTAACTAGATTCGAATCTTGATTCATCATGTTGTGAGGAACTAGTGCCTTTTGTTAGACCCAACTCTTGTTGATATAATAAAAAGTTAAAGGCAAGTCGAGGCGCAGTAATTGTAATAGGCAAGATTGGCATATGGTGATTGCCATGATTTATGAAGTTTTATCCAATTCTAATATTATCTTTGGTCCTTAATATAAGACTCAATTGACTAATTGGAAAAATTGAGAAAGTTACTAAATTAGTTAATTATCATAGCATATGTTATATTATCTCTCAAATATTTATATATATTATTAAATTATACATTGATCTATAGGTGAGCAGAAAGGTTGAGCTAAGCGAGGTAGACTCTGAAGACTCTCTTTGACCCTATGCTTAATACATTCTCTTATTCAAGTGAGATGCGGAATGCAAAGTACTTCAAGAAGGGAAGAAATGCTGTTAACAATGGAATTAGCCACTCTTTGAAGAAAGTTTAAAAATAATTTAGTAACTTTTTTAGTTTTTTCAAATTAGTTAACTGAGTCTTATATTAAAGAATGGAGGTAATACTTTTTAATTTGGATACGCTAATTTGCACAGAGAAGCTTTTTTATGGAAAAGCATCACATCCCATGGTTATATGTTATTCGACCTATGTTCTTCAAAGGCATAATATTTGTGATTCCTACCCATTACCTTCTTGCATTATTTAAAAACCTCATGAATGAGGGAAGTGGTAGCTATTGCTTTTATCGCAGCCATGGAAATCACCAGTCTAAGTGTGCATTTTGTAACTTGCATCACATATCTAGCTTAGTACAAACCGCAAAGATTCTAATAGTTGAAATGGCAAAGAAGATGCAGTATTCGTGAAATCATTAATCCAAAACCAGAGCAATTGTGTGAGATTCCAATGAGAATGAATATTAACACTACTTCTAATTCCTAATGAACTGCTAAATCAACAAGCTTTGAAAAATGGACAATAAAAGAACAAATGTTCTAAAGATTCGACACCAATAGTAGGTGGGGAACACCGTCTTACCACCTCTTCTGCTGTTGAGATTCCAAATTTTATACCACAAGCAACGAGTCCATCTTGTTAAGTAATATGAATGAAATATATGAAGTGTCATTGTTAATAAACAAAGTACAAGAACCCTCTTAGGGTTAATCAAATCTCTCACTTGAGAGATTAACCAACAACCTAGAATTATTAGTCCTATTTGGTACGAAGTATTGAAAATGAGGGATAGGAATTGGGATTGCAATTGAAAAAAATCATTAAAATAGTATTAGCTTGAGTAATTGGTTGTTATATGGGATAGGCACCCATAGAGCTGGGATTAGGGAATATCACTTCCCCCATTGTATTCTCCAATCCTCCATACATTGGTTTGGCCAATCCTATGTAACAAGTAATCTCTTATACTAAACACTTTTAATAGACTTTCTTGATCTCAATCTCAATCTCTATCTCTCATTTTTAATGCTTCTTACTAAACACAACCATTGGGATTGGATTAAGGATGGCGACTCAAGTTATCCTCCTGATAGCATACCAAGAAGTGTTCAATATGGAGGTCTTGAAGCTCAAGAAATGCTTATCCAATTAGAGGCCCAACCAGCCCTCCAAAGTGCTCAAAGGATTTATAGCTTCAGAATGCTTACATAGAGGATGATATAGATTATTGCTTGGACGATGACATGGACACATGCGGAGCTTGACGTGACATATGGAAGGCCACCCCAAAAGCCACCATGGCATGTGAGTCATTAGAGTGTAAACACTTGGACCTTAAGAAAGACAAGAGCGCGTTCTAAGAGCCTAAAAGGAGATTTGAAGCCAATTCCTATGTAATTAAAGGCCCAACACAATTATATGTACTTGGAGGAGTCTATTAAAACTATAATCTTTTAAATTGTGGCCCAAATGCATTGTGTTATAGACCATAGGAGTTCCAGAACGTGATGCAACCATATTCAAGTCCAAATGGGTGTCTAAAAGGCCCATACATGCTTATGGACGTGAATAGCAATTATGAAGATCTATTTGGAAGGTCCAAGAAGATTGAAGAAGCATCAAGAGTGATCTTATATGATATTAAATAGGATTCTATTTGTTTTAATTAGTTTTCTATTTTACAGTTTCCTATTTTGTATTGATTGCTTCTTGAAGGCAAAGACTTGCTTATTTTGTATTGCATTAATTAGTAGAGAGTCAAATAATATCCTTCTCATTAATGAAGGGATCCTACTAGGTGGTGTGTGATCTAGATTATTCTATCTTAACTAGCAAGTTAGAGTATTCTAGAAAGTCTTTTGATTTTCCTAATTTTGTTGTATTTTCGCATCTATTTTTTATGCATTTTATTTAGTTAGTGTCTTAGGCTCTAAAAACTTATATTGGGCTTTTAGGGCTTAGGTTATCAATTAGGATTTTCATATTAGGGTTTTCAAGAGTCCTAGTCTATAAATAATTCAGTATGTATTCTTTTCAAGGGGATGATTTTGAATAATTAATAAAATGAGAATTTTATTTCTCTTTGTGTGAGCCTTGCTTGCATCCTCGTATTCTCGTGAGAATACTCGACAGTATCAAGAGAGTGATCAACCTTGTGGTGTCTTCATGGCTAGGGTTGTAAGAGACAGATTCTCTTAAAGTCCTACCTCGATCATCCGTCCGATTCCTTGTGTTTGGGGTTACAAGAGGTAGGTTTTCTTGGGGTCTCATTCCATTCCTATACTTGATTCCAGCCAGTCCGTTCGTTCTCCCCTCATATCACCTCCCTTTTATTGGTGAGGATAACATATCCTACATTCTCTACAACATCATATTAGATCCCTTTATATAGAGCCTATTTCAGTTGGCTAATGACACTATTACCCTTTCTAACACATTTGTTTTAACTGCTGATTCTTCTCATTCCATTTCTATAGCAACAATAGACATCAACCCATCATCTATACTCAACTACACCTCTATGGCACTTTCGTTAGATCTTGGACCCACACATCATCTATCAGAAGCAGTGTGCTTTCTCTTCAACTCTAAGCCCTTCGAAGTGGTCTTATCTTCATTTTACATCAAACTGTTATTCACAACCTTGAAACTTTTCCTCTTTGCTGTAAACTCGTAAAGTTGTCTTGTGTTAAATTCATTATGCATCCTACAATGGCTCCCTAGTTATTGTCCTCCCTACGTCATGATATACGTATGCTCTTAGGTCATTTTGTATGTTACTATTTTCTAAAATAATGCGCAATTCTCTTTTCATAAAAAAAAAAGCATAAGGGGAAAAACAAACCTTAGTATCTTAGAGGTGACACTTTTTTAAGAAGGATGTGATTGGCAAAATACCTCTAGCAATAATCCTCCCAATAAGGATTTTGATTCTTGGTTGCAAAGGTAGTTTCCAAATAGCAGCTCATAAGTATGCTAGTAGATAATGATGTTGATGAGCATGAAAAAACTTGATCCTGAGTAAAAAAAAAAAAAATAATAATTACTAGTATGTTCGAATGACAAGTGAATAGTTGTCATTTATTATCCTAGAACTTTGTTGTCACTAAAATTTTTTAGTAATTATGTTTCTTGCTTAATACTTCATGACAATTCTCCTAGAAAGCTTTGTATAACCACCTCAAACAATATGGATACTGGACCAAACTATCCCTATTTTTTGTGGTTGAGAGTGGATAGATAGTAAAGTTACTAACCACCTGATTATATGTAGGAGACGGAAATTTCATTAACTTTGAGGGCACAGTATAAGATATGACGCTTTCATTGAAGGATAAAACAAGCCTGACTTTTTCATGGGTCGCCACAGCCTATTATTATTCCATACGTAAAACTAGTAAGTCCACTCAATCAACCATCTAAGAACAACGCAATCAACCCTTTTTTGAAAAGCATTGCATGAGACAAGGACATAGATGACCTCACACAATCTATTTCTCTAGAGAAATCGTGAAGCTTCAAGACGTAAGATTTGAGAGTATTTGATTTGTTTAAGATATTTGTGTATGGGCATGTTTGGTATATACTGTATACACTTCCGGTCCTTAATATAAGACATATTTAACCAATTTGATTAAATTAAGAAAATTATGTAAGTTAGTTAATTATAAGAAATATGATATATTTTTTCTAAGACACCATAATAATTTCTCTTAGTATCCTCCCTCCGCTCTCATACTTGATTATTGGGGGAGAAAATATCAATAAGCATAATTTAAAAAAAATTGATAAATATAAAAAATATGTCTTGTATTTAGAAACAGGATCAACTCAACAATCATATCATATATTAACATATGAGTAGCTAGAAAACCTTAAAAGTTAGTTGCAACTAAAAAAGCTAGTAGAACGAGGGGGAAAAAAGATGTTTGGCATGATTTTGGAAATAAGTGACTCTTTATTCAAAGTCACTTTAAAATTGAATCAACTTTTTTTTTTATTTTGTAACTTTTGGCTTTTCACTTTTCTTCCAAATTTAAACCTTGTAGAGACTGAATTTTCAATATATCATTCAAACAAGAACTAATTTTTTTAATAACATTTTATCCAAATGTAAATTATATTATAATTATTGATTTTTGCCCCAACATCAACGTACAAAAATCATAGAAAATAAAAGTCATTTTTGTCAGCATTAATCTAAATAAGCCTACCCCAAGTGTGCCCAGTGTTGCTTAGCCTCGATTCGCAAGATCGCCTTATTTTAAGCCCAGGCCTCAAACCCTTCTTTCCCTCTCTATTTTTGGGCTTCAGCCCATTTTCGTCTGGGCCAAACAGAAGATTATCTTTATCAAAAGGAGAAAGATACATATAATTTAACTTTATTAACCAACAAATATTGGTCTAAGTAGAAGGGATTTGAGCACCTTAAATATCATATCTTAGGTTTGATTCTTAGGACGATATGTATGGAAAAAATATTGTTGGGAGAAGTCCCCGCTACAGCGCCTGATAGTACTCCAAGAGATTAGTCGCTTACTGTTTGGGTGGGAGGATACTCTAGGCAACAAAAAAAAACTTTATTAATAGTATTTGACCCTGGGTTGTATCCTATGTGCCTGACCCTGAACTACGAAAACATAAAATTTGTGAATAAGGTAAAGCAAAAAGTTTTTAATCCCTTTTATTCTCTAATGAATTGTGGATTCAAAATTAAAAATTAAAAAAAAGTTGATAGAAAGAAACAGAATAGTACTCCCTCTCCCTCTGTCATGATTCTAAGAGATACTAATAGCCTGAAAATTTTAGTCTTCATTAATTATTAATTAGTTTCATTATATTAATTATTCATGTGCTCACTCACTTTCTTAATAAATAAGTATAATTTTTAGAAACTTTTTACATATTTATTAGCAAAATTTAACAAAATTTTTTACCTGTATAATTTAGTCATTTGCATATAAAGGAATAAGAGGAAGTACTTAATGGCATCATCTCGAAGTAATTTTTGATAATAAATACAAGTCATTAGCCAACTCAGTAATTATTATTTTTCAATTTTACTCTTGCTAATAATTAAAGTTTAGTGTCAATCTATTTACATCATTTATGTTGGGGTAAACTTATAAAAAAACTATCAATTTAGGACAGCTTTAATGTTTCAACTATCATTTCTCAGTACATGAAAATTTGTTTAAAATGCTCTATAGTGAGGACGAGAAGGAGTGGTTGGGTAAACGAATATTAAGCTGAATCACCACTAAGCTTGGGATTGGAATGACTCGTTATTGGCACAAAGGATGTGGAAAACATGGTGAGGATATATAAATTATAAATTACTCCTCTGATCCTATTTATAAAACAGAAAGAAAAGATATTTTTTGATCTTATTTATAAGGCACGGAGAGAATTTTTTGCATGAATGCACACTTTTACCCCTTCATCTATTATTATATTGACTTTGTTTACATGAAATATAATATATATTAAATAGGGATAAAATTAAAAAATTGTTGAATTTTAAATGAGCGTTAATGAAGTTTAAGGTTTTTTTTACTCTATGTGAAACATGTTGGAAGTGATTTACATGAAAATTTGCTGAGAATACTCTATAATAAGGATAAGAAGGAGCAGTTGGGTGAACGAATATTAAGCTGAATCATTACTTACTAAGCTTGGAATTGGAATGACTCGTCATTGGCACAAAGGATGTGGAAAACATGGTGAGCATGTAAAAGCAAAACAAAGAGAGATTTGACTTTTGATTCAATTAATTAACCTACTACACTTTACTTAATCATGTAATCTTGCCCAATCAAACCAGTATCTTTAATTTAATTAATTTCACTAATCCAATCTAATCTAATCTAATCACTCTCAAGTCTGAACACATCCCCATCAAATCCTACTCAAAACCCAATAACAGTTACCCATCCCCAAGTTAATTAATCAACAACAACCTTATCCACAAGACCCAGTCGTACCAATATGAAATTGTCAACTAATTCAAAGCAACTGGAAAGTGGAAATTATTGATGCTTATTACTATTAAAAAAATATTTATATATTGCATTTAAATATCAATAACTAGCAATAACGTTAATCTTTTTTAACTTTTTGAAAAAAAACAAATAACATTGAAAGGATTGTTTCCGCTAATTTAAATGCGTGACAATATTTAAATCTTAATCTTAATCAGTCTGAAAATGTCATAAATTTAAACAAATAACTAGTGGTGAAAAGTCATTTTCCAAAGAGAGGGCAGCGAAAATGTTACGCGGTCATGTGTCCCACGCAACTTCATCGTGTCGCCGCACGCAATCTCACACACATATAAATGCACAATAATTTTTTTACAATAATTCCAAAGTGTTATTGGAATTATACGATTTTTTATTTTTAAAAAATTCATGTGGACTGCTGCTGATCTTGATTTTTGAAAAAACTGTATTTTTTAAAATTATGAGAACGAATTTTTTTGAGCAAAATTATAAAGACCACTTTAAAACTGAAAAAAACAAACTAAGTTGATATTTTTTATGAGGTTTTGAAAATTCAAAAATAATCATATAAATTAAAAATTTATGTGGACTACTGCTGCTCGAGTTCTGGAAAGATTGTATTGTTTTTTTGGGGCCAAAAGAAAGATTGTATTTTTTATACTTATAAAAACCAATTTTTTTAAGCAAAATTCTAAAAACCATGTTAAAAATGAAGAAAAATAAATTTTTGAGCTGGAGTTGATATTTTTTATGAGGTTTTGAAAAATTAAAATATACTTATTTAAATTAAAAATTGACGTGGACTATTGCCACTTTTAATCATATTCCTGTAATTTCTTTTATCAAATTCTTATAGTTTCAAATCAGGCACCTGCAGTTTCATGTGACTATTAAGGGAAAAAAAAAAACTACAGGATCTAATTAAACATTAAGTGAGACTATAAGAACCTAATTAAAAAAAACTATAAAAACTTTATTAAAATCCATGACATTATAAAGACATGATAAAAAAAAATACGAAACCTGACTGAAAACCACATGAAATTATAAGAATTTGCAACTTAATTTCTTAAAAATAATTTATGCAATTTTAATAAATGAATAAAATGTTATGTAAGGCTTCATTTTAAATAAATTTTAGGGTTTTAATTTATGTGTAGGAGGCATTTGACTTCAGTTTATAGGCCACATATGAATTCGGATTTTAAAATAAATTTTGAAAAGGATGACGTCATGACATTGTTTACATACATATATTTTTATATATATATATATATATATATATATATATAATTTATAAATCAGTCACATTCACGTCTATATTAATGCTGAATAGGCACGCATAATTTGTTTTCTTAATTTTGAACTTTCTATTCCCAAAATCTATAGTTGTATACTTTTTTATTTTATATAATTGATTTTTGGGAAAATTAGGGATAAGTCCCTCATTGAAAATTTAATTAGCAAATAAGACCTAAGGACTTTATGTAACTTAACTTCTATTGTGGGTAATTTATCTTTTCTTATGTCTATTAATCTTTCTTTGTGTGATATGTAACTCAATTTTCCTTTATACAAATGAAATTTTCTTATACTCAAGTTATCTTCTCTATGTACGAACAAAACCCTTATATCCAAATAGTTTTGTGCAAATCATCTTCTCTTTGTGCAACTTACCTTCCTTTGTATGCAACTAATCTTCACTTGTACAATTAATCATTCTAGGGGCCATTTGCTAATTAAATTTATAATGAGAGATTTATTTCTAATTTTTTTCTTATTTTTTTATTAAAAAAGAGTGGACGTGCATGCAGTAGAGAAAAATTACGGAATATAAATTAATGTATGAAGCATGCTAGCTAGAAATATAAAAGGGTTCATTATTGGTGGATTTGGACGTGGAAGAAGAGAATATTCACAAGTTGATAATCTTTTTTTTTTAAATATTATTTTTTGGCCAGCATGGTCATCTTGTTCATATTCCATTTTAATTCCTCTCCGCTATAATTAGACAGAGTTGTTTATATACCGATATTTAAAAAAAATCTCTAATTAAATATTATTTTTTGGCCAGCATGGTCATCTTGTTCATATTCCATTTTAATTCCTCTCCACTATAATTAGACTGAGTTGTTCATATACCTATATTCAGACAAAAAAAATCTCTAATTAATAATTGCTTGCTTCATAAGAAAGTACATGGCATAACAAGGATATTTTAGATTGAATCGCTTAAAGATTTTATCTTAAGTCATAATTTTTTAGGGGAGAAATTCAATTAAAAGTTCTTGTTTGAAAACTTGATTAGCTAAAAGAACATAAATTTAAGTTCATGCATCTATGATCCGTGAGTGTAACTTGTCTTCCGTTGTGTGCAATATATCTTTTCTTGTGTGCAAATGACTTCCATATTGATGATTATCACACATCGTTACATATATCAAAAGAAAAACCGCACTCAAAAATCATAATTGTACTCACTCAAGTTTAGGTCTTTTGGCCAATTAAGTTTTTAAAGAGGGACTTCTAAGTAAATTTCCCTCTTTAGGCTATATAAACCTCACAATTTGTAATTTGTCCAATTGTATTTCAAATGACAAATAAATTATATGGACATTTTAGAGGCTATCAAAAGCTTCTCTCAAGAAAGTGTAAATTACCCTTTTTCCCTGAATTTCACTAAAATTATAGATGCTTGCACTTTATTTTTATAAAAAAAGTATTGTTTGATGCAAAAAAAATTGTATATTTTTAAATTAAAGAAGTTTTCTCCCCTTTTTTTAATCATAAAAATATGTATAATTTTTTTTTTGATTTTGTAGGAATTTAATATGCTCTTTATAGGTTGAAAAAATCAGTTAAATTTAACGAATTTCTAAAGTTTATGCTGACTCTGAAAATAAAAAATAGGTCTACAAAATTTTACCAAAAATCAGGCGTGGTCTGAGTTGTTTATATATTCTAAACTTTAATCATGCTTTTTGAAAAAGTTGATATAAATAGTAATTTGAATAAATGGTTACGCTACTGTAAATTAGATTATTCAAAGTTTTTGCCCGCATATTAAATGTTATTAATTGAAATGAGTGACATCAATGATCCAATTGCAAGGTTAGTTTTTTTTTTTTTGATGGAAGCAAGGTTAATTAATTTAAACATAGTGATGTAACCTTATGGATGTGTTATGTGTACCACACGATTTTGATCTTAGAGTGATAATGAGGTTGCTTCAAAAACCACCACATGCCATTTAATAGGAATTCAGTCAGTGCTTCAAAAACCTTTCTCTTTTTGCCAACCAATGCTTTAAAAGCTACTCTGTAAAATTTTTATAGAAGTCCGATAACTAAATTACACGGCAGTCAAAATTAGTTCAAATAATAAATATGTAAGAAATGATTTTTTTTAAAGCATACTCTTATTTATAAGGGTCAAGTTAGAGGGAGAAATAGATCAGTAATGAGAGAAAGTATGAAAGTGAATGTAATATGCCAAGCTGCCAACCTTTTAATTAATGTGATATATAAAATTAATTCAAGGCAAAAATGGTGAAAACACATTTAATATTCATACAATCCTAATTAGGATCTTATAAAAAGAATTAAGGTAATTCAAATTTTAACATCTTATAAAAAGGACTGGAGGCAATACATCCAGTCAACGGGGATTGAATTTAGTAGAAGAGTAACTGGGCCAAGTTTGTATAATATTTTTTTCTTGTATTTTTAGTGAATTTAACTAGATTCTTGAGCATTATTGCACACATTATAGCTTTTGGTTAACTTAAAGTGATTGCATGGTCTTAGAGTTAATTTTGCATGTTTTACATATTTTTGTAATTGTTTTTAGTTAGTTCAATTTCTTTGGACCTTTTAATACTACACAATGTTGTTTTAATCTTATAGATATCTTGGAACATGAAGAGAGAAAGCGCATAGACCTAAACAAAAAGCATTAAGGTTAAAAGATTCATGTTAGGCTATTTTGGAATTTACACCGCGGGGAAGAAAATCTGCGTCGCGGCACCAATGCTGAAACATGTATGTGTTCTTTTCAGAATTTGCGTCATGGCAAAGACCCATTTTTCAGCACGCACAGTTTCAGATCCTAACGTGAATTTAGAGCCAACTCACGATTATTTGACCCAAATCAACTCCCACATTTCAGAAACATTAGGGTTTGACCCCTAAACCATTCATTTATCATCCATAGCTTCCATACTTCATTTTTTCTCTCACCTTCCTCATCTCTACTTTCATTTTTCTACACTCTCCATCATTCTCCCTCACTTTTCCACCGCCATCCGCCGTGGCCTGTGTGATTGAGGCTCCAGAGCTGGTGTTCATCATCTCCATGCGCTGCTAGAGTTCTTGAGTTCTCTTGAGATGGGTTGAAAGTGTAGAAAGCAATAGGTCATCATATAGGAGAGTTATTCTCAGTTCCAATTATGTATTTCAGTCTTCTACATTTGTATTTTGATTATCTAGATTCAGATGTTTAATTTATGGATGTGATTGAGATTAAGATAATGTAATTGATGAATCTTTAGTTTATATTATGTGTTTTGGATTGGTATTTCTATCAAGTACTTTGGTTTTGATTAATATGATTTCAGTCCAAGTCTTTTTATTGAGTTAAGCTCTTGTGACATGTTTAATTCTAATCAAGACCTGCTTTAAGATTGTGTTAATTGACTTTGTGGGTTGAGATTTTTGTGAGGTTTTTTTATTGGCTGGCGCTTAATTGAATTCCTCTTAATTGGACTCACTTAAAGGAAAGATACATAATCCAATCTAATCACACAAGTATAATTGAGTTAAGTTCTATGATTAAATGCCGTAATATAAGTTTATTGTAACACCTTATCTAGAAACTTGTCACACTTAACAAAATAAGAATGCCAACATTACTACAATGGTAATAATGAAAGCAGGCTATAAAAATTATTTTATATTTCTTTACTCTTTGCCAACTAACCATGATAGGAAAAAATAAAACAACCAGCCAGTAATACAATATATCATGGTTATAAAAGAAATCATACTCACCCATTATACATAGCCATGTTATGAAAGAATTATACTACTAACATGGTTATAAAAAGCCTTCCATGTACCAAATTAACACAATTTGTACGTGATAAGTGATATAACCAAACTAAGTTTAACTTATTTTAAAGAAATCCTCAGAAATGTTCAATCATGGATCCACGATTCTCAGGGTTCTTAACAGAAAATTTATAATTAAGGACATATAAATAGTTTCAACAAGGAGAATATAAAAAGATATGTATAATGATATCCTAGGTGGCAAATAAATAATAATTAAATATAACCAGAGTTTGAGGTGTGATCACCAATGAAGGTGACCTTGTGCCTCCAATTCCTTCCTTACTGCAACTCTTTTACTGCTCTTACCTGAAAATGATAGAAGTAACAGAGTGAGATTACTGTCTCAGTAACGAAAACTCTTACCCACTTACCTACCAACACCCCTCAGAGTCGCAAGGTGGGACTAACAATTTAAATAATCATTAACATATTACTATCACATAACGGGAAACAAATATTACAAACATATAAGCTAAAGGAAATATCGGCATATATGCATGCTTTAATCATCACTCCATTACTAACCGTTTAATTCCCGCTTTATATCCTCCTTATACCTGTTGACTCGAACCCATGGTTGAGTCCTAATCATATAACTGCTGAGTCTCATGGACTTTCCACACGTGTGATGCGGACTGGTCAAAGTCGGCAAAGCACACTCTAGTCATGGGTTCCTCTAGAAAAAGAGGATGTTGTCCTAATAGGTTTACTACCCAGTATCCTAGCAGGGATGCTGCCGTTAGGGGATACTCCTGGAGTGTCATAAATGAAGGGATATTGCTCTCTTTAAGAGGCTAACCATAGTGCGCTATGGAAGCAAAGCACGTGGTAATATATGTATATCTGTCTCCATCACAATCCCTCCTGTGAGTATTAAACCACTTAATCATAGTCATGACATTTCTCAATCTTCATCAAGTATCACAAGAACAGGTATCACATGAGATTCAAAACATGCCTTAATCACATTAGATAATTTATCTCATACCATACAATGGTATTCTCAGGTAATTAAGGTAAAAACATATTATTTCATAAACTCATGTTGATATACAAAACACAGTCAAATAAAACAGTAGCTTGGATAATTCACTGCGATGGACTACACAATACGCTATAGTTTTGTAATTTCATCCAAAAATTATTAATCGAGCTTTTATCTAGTTCTAAAGTTGTAGTAATTGATTCCTTTTTCATGAACCAATCCCACCAGACATGTTCCAAATTCTAGAAGTTTTTTCCATAATTTCAAAACAGTTTTCTTGTTCCATATTATTTAAGATCTATCATAACAGGTTCAATTTAATTAAAAACTCATCATACAGGAACCAATAGGAGAAACAAGTAAGAATTAACGCTACCTAGTGTCCAATAACTGCTTACAAGTTAAAAATTAAGACCCTAAACTTGGGGTTGTCAAATCAAATTTCAGATATACAAACAAAAAAATATACATTATTAAAGTATCTTATGGGTAAGCTATGTATTAAATTTCAACCAATAACTTTCTCTCTAAGGTTTCTAAATTGTTACTCAAAATTCTAGCTTGTACAAATTTTCTAAAGTTTGGAGTAAAAATAGGGATACCATGATTTAGATTTTATTCCTAGGTTTCTTTATCTTATATTATCTTTCAATTAATATATTATATCACTAGAATCATCTATTACAATTGATTCATAACCTAAGTAGAAAACCCTTAATTTATAGCCTTTGTTCTATTTTCGAAGAAATAAGAGAAACATATTTAATCCGAGTTAAATTATTCTCACTACAAAAGTTTAATTATCAATCTAACCATTGAAATTAACATATTGGATGTCTTGAGTCTATTCTCTAAATTTTGACTTGATCTAACTGTAAACAAATTTAAAAATAATAACTAACTTGGGATTCTATCTACAAAATTTGAAAAAAAGAGTTCAATACATACATAATAAATCTTACCTTGAAGATCTAATCGATGATGCAATCATTGAAATAGACGAGCTAGATGTCTCAAACTAATAGACCAAATTTTAGCCTGATCTAACAGTTTACAAACTTGCACATGGCACTTTACTGAGACTATCTTAATTATATACAAAAATTATTTAACTTGTTCTTAACTCTTCTTACTACTACCTATTTATAGGCTTATACAACTCCATCCTCTCATCATTTAGTCGATGTGGGACTTCTTGAATTTGTTATTTTATTCATCGATTCATATACATATATATAGTTATACATATGCACACACATATATATATGATCAGAATTATTTTAATTACTTATATATTTTTATATAACTTCTATTAAATTGATGCTAATTAATATTTACTTATAATTTACTCTAGTCTTAGGGATAGGAAAAAATTAGGATGTTACATTTATGATTAGTTAAGATTCAATGGCTCAATATTGAGTGTCTATAGAAACCACACTAAATGGCTCTCTTAAGTAGTTGGGTTTTGATTGATTATTTATATATGTTAGTTGTTAGCTCCTTGATGTGAAGATCTTCCATCAAATAGAGTTAGCTTAAGGTAATAGTCATGAAAACTAAATTTAATTGTACCTAAATCCCCATCGAATGGACCATTGCTTGGCACTACATTCCCTAATTCAAAAGAGCATCCATCTCATATTGCATTCCAAACTATTTTTCTTTTCCCTAGAAGTCCAAAAATACTCTCATTGCATTGCAAAGTCTTATTTCATTCTCTAAAAATGATTTTTTTGGGTAACTTCACTCAACCTTTTGTTGCATCTAATTACCTAGGGTGTTTGATAAATTGACTCCTTAAAGACGATCTAGGTGGTTGCTTTACTGTAATTCTTGGCTCTATAAATATTGTTAATTTCAACTTCCCAAGGCAAAAGGATAAAAGGGTTAGATCAAAAAGGCTAGTCACTTACAACTAGAGTCAGGAAAACAGGTCAAGCCCGAAAATTGTAATGGACTTAAAAGGACTGACCTGTAAGGGCCCTTTTGTATATTTTTTTAAATTTTTATATAATTCTAATATTATTAATTTTTTAATTGTTAATGATATTTCAAATATTTTAGTTATTATTATCATTTTGAAATTAAAGTTCATAAAATGGTTTGATTTATTTGGTTTTGGACAATAATTTGTTCAATTAATACTTAGAATGCAAAATTCAAAAATGAAATTTCTATTAAAAATAATTTGATGTTTTTGCCACCAAAGAAGAGCATACTCATAATGATGACAATGATGATGAGTTTCAAAAAATTGATGATAGTGTTTATCTATTGTATATTTGCATTCTTGATGAAACTTTTGAATGTGATAGTCTTGTTGATAGATGTTTAAATATGATGACGTTTTCTATTTGTGACTTATTTTATTTATATCTATGCCTTCTATTAGTAATTTCATTACTTTATTTTTTTTAATAAAACATATAGGAAATATATAAAAAAATTGTATTTTTTTTAAATGTGTCAAAAGCCCATAGCCCGGTCATGAGCCCATTAACTTAAAGGTTGGGCACAACAAAATGGAATATTTATGAAATTTTGACCTTGTAAGGCTGGCCTGTTTAAGTCCACATCCTTGTAGGACCAGGCCTGCAAAGCCGGGCTGGCCCTTATTCCCAGCACTACTCACAACATAGAGGGGGGGGGGAGAATCCGATGGAGGAGGAGGTGCCTGTGAGGAATATGTTGTGCTTAGCGAGGCATTATTTAGTGCCATGTTAGCCCCTAATCAACATAAACTAACATCATTTATAACAGAAAGACTAAGACTGATAACTGAGAAAACGATAAGTATAGAATAAAATAGGGAAAAAAACTATAAAGACATAATTTAAGATTTAATAAAACTATAAGGACCCACAAATTAATTTTTCCTACTATAAATGTGTATCAGTGTGCCTATCACACGGTTTTGATCTTGGAGTAATAACATGTAATACGAATAAAGGTGGGCACAACTGAGTGAGGGTGAGAGAAGTTAATTTCTCTTAAGTAAGATTGATTATTCAAAATTTTATAAATTAAAACTATAAATCACACTTAGAGAGCCCTTCTCTATTATACATAATATTTGAATTTGACATAATGATATGAAATTGAAATATTATGATAGGCGTATGGAAATACTCTTAGGGTGTGTTTGGATGAAACCAAACCGTGGTTTGGAAAAGTGATTCTGGAGAATAGATTCTGGGGAGAATAGATTCTGTAAAAAAGTGATTCTGAGAAGTGAGAGTGTTTGGATAGTTGTTATCAGAAGCACTTTTTATATATACAAATTACTAAAAAAAAAGACATAAGTTAATATGATAATTACAGAAAAAATAAATTTTATGATATATTTTAATTTGAAGGAATAAAATTGTTAATAATATATTTTTTACCAACATAATTAATAATACATAAGATAATATAATTAATAAATAATTAATGTGTATATATATTTATAAAATATAAGATTAAATATGTTTATAAAAAAATATGTTTATAAAAAAAATAACAAGATATATATCTTATAGGCTCTCATACTCTCCTTTTTTTCTCCAAAAGCAAAAAAATTTTGCTTTTTCCAAAACCATGGTTTTGGTTTTTAGAGGGGGTGTTTGGGTGATTGACACCCCAAACCATGGTTTGGGGTGTCACCCAAACACACCCTTAAGCAAGGATTTGAATTTGAGTCTAATAAATTGGAAAAAAAAAAAACAACATAGCCGCTCCCGCCTTTTTTAAAATTTATTAAGTACAATAAAAATATAAAAAAGAAATCATTTTTCCAAAAGAAAAAAACACTGATATTTACAGATAGAGTGAGTAAGAGAAAGAGCAAATCGGATAATTAATACACTGAAACAAACAAATAATTAATTGATGGGAACAAAAATAAAAATAATACTAAACATTTCAAAGATACCATTGGTGCCTCTAGAGATGAAAAGATGACATTTCTAAGAACAATTTCTTGTACATGGGACATGAAAAAGTACTTAAGAAGAAGTTTTTCCTCATTTAAAACCCGAGATATCACTTGAAATTGGGAATGTTTTATAGGTCATAAAAATATCAGGAATCTTTGTAATGCTATTTTGAGTGATTTCCCAGAATATTATGAGATCAACTGGCCAAATTTTCAAGCATATATAAATATATATAAACATGTCATAGATAAGAAATTAGAAAAGACAAGGATTACAGAATGATGCATAAGAGTAGCATGTTGTTTCAACTTACATAAAAATATTTATAAACACTTAATAAGAATATATACAAACAAGTTCTTACTCGATACATCATGAAAAGCCCTTTTCTTTCTTTATTTCTTGCTTTACCTATTTTTCCCCCCTAGTCACTGCTGATCCATTCATAAGCTTAATAATTTTTTTCCGAGAGAAGACTCAATTTTTCCCCACAATAACAAAGTGCAGACACAGATCCAATGAGAAGATTTTATTGAAAAAGAGACAAGTTTAAATATGAGTGTGTGGAAGACAAACTTTATCAACAATAACAATACCTGGCCACGTGGGTTCTTTGGATAAGTTCACCTTTGATGGATCGACACTTGGTTCCACCTAATCAATAATTCTTTAACAAATCAACTTATCCTTATTGCATATTGTCTAATTCTAGTTATGAATAATACATCACATACTTGTAAATTGGTAGGAAAAGACTAAAGGTTACGTACAATTAGTTAACATGCAATATAATCATAATATATATTCCCTGAAAAGGAAATTGTTCAAATTCTCTATTTACAACTTTTGACATAGTTCCAAGAACCTTAAATTACATCTCAAATAGAAAATATAACAATTTGCTATGTTATCACTTTTTTTGTTGTTGTGTCTTTATCTATTGAAGTGGTTTTGCAATAGCAATTGACTTTATATTCCAGAACTTGGTTCTAGTATTTCTCCACTTGTCATACTTTATGTTCTTGCACCATCCTTGCCTATGACAGGCAAAATTCCAAAACATCATACTGTAAAGTTATTAACTTTACTTGTAAATACACTAATAATTGTTGTTAATGTCCTAACTGTATATGTTTATAATAGGAATTTGCAAACCGATGACAGAAACACAAGTTTTCAAACACCAAATAGCCATTTTCCTAAACAACTTGAATTTATAAATTTACAATACAAATATATATTTTGACAACATTAAATTACCATTTCTTTACATATTTAGCTTTCATATCATCCATTCAAGCAATAGAATTCTCAGACTTACAAATATGCCAAACAAAATACCCATTATTACTATAGCAAGCAACAATCAAGTATCTCACAGAACAGAAACTTTTCATATTTGAGAAATAACAGATCCATTCAAGCCTAATAACCGATCCATATGTGAGTTTTGAGAGTGAGAGAACCGGCATAATGGACAACAATGAATCTCTTTTGGATGACTTTTGGGACTTTTCAAAGTGTCACAACCAGTAGACAGATAGTGAGTTTTGAGATGCAAAAAGGAAGAGCATGCGAGAGAGATTTTAGAGTGAGAACAGAAAGAGTAGGATAAAACTTTCTCCTATTTTTCGGTCATCTTCTGTTCAATTTCAGGAGCAACAGTTAATAGGGGCATTTGCGTCTTTTTTTTTCCGATTAATTTCACTTTTATCCCTCAATCTTGTAGTGAAATTTCAGATTGTTTTCGGGGCTGTTTGAAATAAATTTGCTACAGTGGTCCTTCATTGAAAATGTCCCAAAAACTTAATATTATGGCCACCAAAGAAGAGCATACTTATAATGATGACAATGATGATGAAATTTCAAAAAATTAATGATAATGTTTGTCTATTGCATATTTGCACTCTTGATAAAACTTTTGAATGTGGTTAATGTTTTAGATGTTCTTATAAGAACTTGATGTGAGTTTAATGGTGTTAACTTTTAGATGATGTTGATAAGTATAATAATCAAAACCAGAATTCATCAAAAGCACAGAAGAATGTACGAGTTTTATTTTTGATTCATATATTTAGTAGCGTTAAATCAGACCAAGTTCTTGTAAAACTTTAGAGGTCAAGAACTACAATTTGAAACTACAAGATTAAAACCAAAATACAATCAAAACAAACAATAGTACTAATACTATAATAATTAAATTTTTTTTAATAAAAATAGCTATATATATAAGACACAAATCAATAATAAATCTGCTGGCAAAAAAAATCAATAATAAATCTAATTATTACTTTAAAAAAGGTGGAGAAAGAGAGAGGCAACGATGTTACTTTGAAAGAAAATATGTGGAGGAGGGGGAGAGAGAGAATTTGATAGAGGAGGAGGCAACTGTGAGAAAGATGATGTGATTAGTCAGGCATTATTCAGTGTCGTGTCAGCCCCTAATCAACCTACACTAACGGCATTTATAACAGAGACAAAGATTGATAACTGAAGAAATAACAAGGATGTGATAAAATAAATAAAAACTGTAAGGACCTAATTCAAAATTTAATAAAACTATAGGGACTTCAAAATTAATTTTTCCTACTGTAAATGTGTTTTAGTGTGTCTATCACACGATTTTGATCTTGGAGTAATAACATGTAATACGAATGAAAGTGAGCACAATTGAGTGAGGGTGAGAGAAGTTAATTTCTCTTAAGTAAGATGCATTATTTAAAATTGGGCTAATATAATTTTTGGTCATTTAAATTGGTCTTTATTTTGATTTTGGTCTTTCAAGTTTCATATCATAGATTGTAGTCTCTCAAATTTTTTTTATTTAAAACATTGGTTTCTATAACTTAATAAAAACCTATAGTATTTTGCCCTTTAAGAGATCAAAACCTATGGTTTAAAATTTGAGGGACTAAAACCAGGATAAGGATAAATTTGAGAAAGCAAAGATTATATTAACCCTTCAAAATTTTATAAATTAATACTATAAATCACACTTAGAGAGCCCTTCTCTACTATACACAATATTTGAATTTGATATAATGATATGACATTGAAATATTATGATAGGCGTGTGGAAATACTCTTAAGCGAGGATTTGAACTTGAGTCTAATAAATTGAAAATAAAAAAAAACATAGCCCCTCCTGCCTTTTTTAAAATTTATTAAGTCCAATAAAAATATAAAAAAATAATCATTTTTTCGGGGGAAAAAAACACTGGTATTTACAGATAGAGTGAGTAAGGGAGAGTAAATTGGATAATTAATACACTGAAACAAACAAACAAGTAATTAATGGGAACAAAAATAAAAATAATACTAAGCATTTCAAAGATACCATTGGTGCCTCTAGAGATGAAAAGATGACATTTCTAAGAACAATTTCTTGTATACGGGACATGAAAAAGTACTTAAGAAGAAGTTTTTCCTCGTTTAAAACCCCGAGATATCACTTGAAAATGGGAATGTTTTATAGGTCATAAAAATATCAGGAATAATGCTATTTTAAGGGATTTCCCACAATATTATGAGGTCAGATGGCCAAATTTTCAAGCATATATAAATATATATAAACATGTCATATGATAAACAAGAAATTAGAAAAGGTAAGTATTACAAAACGAGGCATTGTTTCAACTTACATGAAAATATTTATAAATACTTAATAAAAACATATACAAATAAGTTCTTACTCGATACTTCTCTGGTTATATTATAAAACAGAGAGAGAAGATATTTTTTAGTCATATTTATAGGATAGAGAGAGAAATTTTTTATATGGATGTAGAATCTTACCCCTCATTTATTATTGTGTTGACTTTATTTACATGAGATATAATGTAGATTAAATAGAGATAAAGTTGGAAAGTTATTAAATTTTAAATGAGAGTTAATAAAATTTAAGATTTTTCTTGATCTGTGTGAAATATATTGAAAGTGTTTTATAAATAAGATCACATGAGCACATCATAAAATAACCCTTTTCTTTCTTTATTTCTTGCTTTACTGTTTTTTTTTCACTGCTCATCCATAAGCTTGATAATTTTTTTTTCCGAGAAAAGACTCAATTTTCCCCCCTATAATAAAGTGCAAACACGCTGGCAAAATTAAAAAAAAAATAAAAAATAAAGTGCATACACAGATCACAATGATAAGATTTTAGTGAAGAAGAGATAAGTTTTTTTTTTTTTTTTTGCGCTGAAGAAGAGATAAGTTTAAATACGTGAGTTTGTGAAAGACACAAACTTTAACATCAATAACAGTATCTGGACACGCGGGTTCTTTGGATAAGTTCACCTTTGATGGCCCCACACTTGGTTCCACCTAATCGATAATTCTCTTCTTATTCTTATTCCTTCTTTCGATGTTTTGTCATATATAGATCTCTGTCATTGCTTTTTTCCCCGTAGTGATTATTCAAATGGTTTAAATGTGATTTTTTTTTAGTTTTTAAAATATTTTCAATAATCAATTTTAAAAATTTTATTTTTATTTTATCCTCTTTTGACTTTTTTTTTTTATATAGATGAACCTGAGTCTTTTCTATCTCTCTTTTTAAATACAATAATCTGATAAATATATGACATTATTAAATTAAGTTTAAATTTTAAACATTGTTAAACTAAATTAAAGATAGTTCCGTTTAACATTGATAACTTCAATTATTTCCTTTGGCATGTACATAGATTAATGAAAAAGGAAAATATACGGTTGATCAAACTCGCAAGTTTAAACAAACTAGTAATAATAATATAAATTCGGATTATAAACTAGGATCATAAACTCATAAGAGTTTACTTTTATTAATAAAGTAGCATTAAAAGTATATAATCAAATAATTAATATATAAAAATGAGAATAATTTTATTTAAATATATTTTAAATTTAAATAATTGAAATGATATCCATCAATATTCATAATTTATCACATTCAATAAAGAAATTTCTATAAAATTTATATATAAAGTCACTAAATATAATCAAGTCCAAAAATTTAATATGAGTTTAAGAGCGAATTGACATGATTTTGTAAGCTAAAGACGTAAAATTAGTAAACTCAGTAAATAAACATGTAAGTTTAAACGAATTTATAGTTATCACAAGTTTAAAAGCGAATCAACATAATTTTGTTAGTTGAAAACGTAAACTAGAAGAGTCAACTTGCGAGTTTGACAACAATGAATACAAGAAAAAAAAAACCTTTTTACATAAGTATAGAAAATGATAAAAATTAAAATTCAAACAACTATTTTAAGCCAATGGTTGTCTTAGCTAATATAAAATGTGTTTTCCTACATCCCTTGCCAGGGAGGTTAGTGTAAAAAATCAACAGTCTCAGCGCACTTCTACCAATTTAACATATATTAAACAAAATTTTACTAATTTTGTAAATAAAAAATATATAAATTATATTATTATTCACAAATATAATATTCATATCGAGTTTAATGTAAGCTATACAAAATTCAGAAAAAAATTAGATATGGAAAAGATAGTGTGGTGGTGGTGGTGCCGTGGCAGTGTTGGACGTTTGGCCAACAATTCTAGAGATGGGAAAAGATTATGTCATATACCATTATCAACCCTTTTTTTGGGAAGGTATATGTATCTTCTAGTGTAAAATATTATAAGCAATTATTCAATAATTAATAATTAATAAACCACATAATTATTTGCAAATCTGATTGAAACATATTTGCATATAGAGTTATTTATACAACTCATTGATTTCTAAATTTTTAATTAAAAATAATAACAAATGTGTGTGTGTACTCAGTTAGCTAACATATCCCTTGTCTTATATTATTGGCTTCATTTATTATTTTATACCAAAACCTATTTTGATTACGCAACATAAGCACGATTAATTAATTAAATTAATCGATTCCATGTGCAGTTATTAACCACTACTTCCAAGTAGAATCTAATCGAATATTCAATTGTCTTAATTAATCATATATACGTGTATAGGTATGGGATTGATGACTAACATTTTTTGTTTATTAGGAAATAGAAAAGACAAAAGTTAGAAATCATATTACGCCCTAACAAAGATACCAAAAGTCATTAGAGAGACTTTGGAAAGGATTATTGATTAATTAATTAATTAATTAATTAATTAATTCAGACGTATTAACGTCACTAAAAACAAGAAATGAAGTTAATTAATGACTCTATGTAGCTCTAAAAGTCGCCGGTGTAGTTGGATGCGAAGGAACGAAACTGTGTGTTCATGTTTCAATTTCCACCACAAATTAATTTATTAGCAAAAATGACTTTGATTAGCAACTAATACCCTATTTGGCCCCCCCCCAAAAAAAAAGAACAACTAATACCCGAAATAGTTTTAGGAAAAATTAGTTTTCCTCCCGGTTTTCTCAATAAACAAATGTGATATAGTATTATAGTAATATTAATTAAAATTAATCAAGGAACAAAGAGACCTACGTGATAAAAAAAGGGAGACAGGAATTGAGATCAATAGTTTATATTTAAATATTTATTAAATGCCTTGTAATTTAGTTCTATTTTTTGCTTCTAAAGTTAGATTATTAGAACCTACCTTTTAATTAAAAAAATCTAACTGTGTATAAAAAATGATATTTAATTTTTTGTAAAAAAATCATGGCCATTCAAAAGAAATAATCAAAATTACGATTGCGTTATTATGTTTCACATAAATTTGAGATTAATTATGTTCTTTACGGCTATAAGTAGCGCCTGGATGGTGTTTTTTTTCTAACCACAAATGTATTATATATGTTGATATTAAAAGTCATAAACATTAATTTACATTAACATAAAAATTTATTTTATCAATTTGTATTACTTATTTTGTTTCAACATTATAATGCATTTAAAACATACCTATTTAAAACATTGTAATTTCAAATAATTTATATATTTATATGTAATTTAAAATTAAAATTTAACAAATCTGTGTTGACCAATAGAACTCGTTTAATTTCTGAAATTATGTACACTTTATGAGAAGCATGTTAATTGTATATTTTCATAAAATTAACAAAAATTATTTGATCTGAAATTTTTTAATATGCGTCATTACATGTGATTCTTTCATGAATTATGGCCCCTTAGTTAGGCAAAAGTCGCAATAAGTACAAGCAGCGCATGCACATACCCAAAGCATATTTGTAAATAGAGATTAATTAGCCCTAAGAGATGCCTAAAAGTCAAAAAAAAAAAAAGGACCAACTCGTACTAATTTAATTAATGCTATGGCGTTTGTATTTGTATACTTTTGTTTTCTCATAACAAAAGAAGTGAAAAAATTCAAGGCATAATATATAGTAGTTGTTTTTTGAAATTTATTTAATTTGAGAATGTAATTAAGTGGAATCAATACTTTTTCTAATTATTGTTAGTTGCTTTAAGTGGTGGGTCAACACTTTTTTTGTCTTAAAATAATAAGTAAAACAAGCATTATATTAATTAATTTGTTCAAAGGTGATACTCCTTCACTCTTTAATGTAGGATCTAATTAAAGAGTTAATATTAGTCCTAGATGTAAGACCTATTTAATATATTTATCAATTTTTTTTCAAATTAATCCTATTGGTATTCCCCGAACAATAATCAAGTAAGAGAAGAGGGGAGAGAGGGAGAGAGGAAATTAAGAAAGATATTAGGATGTTTTAGGGAGAAAATCATATTAATTAATTTAACTAACATCATTAAGCTTCTCAAATTAGTTAATTAAGTTTTGTATTAAGTATCAGAGGAGTATTATTGTAAAATTATATTAACGAATATAGATAATATTTAGATAGAAATGGAGTCCAACATCTCTATATATGCTTTGCCTAATTTTCATGTTCATTGTCTGCCACATTATATTCATCCGCCAAACTTCCATAACACTTGGTCTTTGTGAAATCATGCGATTTGATCACATAAAGAACTATTAAAATTAAGCAACTTGGAAAATCGATGACATATGCATGTTTGATTAAAATAATTACTACTTTAGTCGTGATTTTTTTACCTAATACCTATACCATTAAATATATTATTTAAGGGAAAATTAATTTTTGATTTTTCAAGTTTTAACTCATTCATAATTCAATCCTTTAATTCTGACCCAATATGACCCCATTTTTAAACTTTTAACTCAATTAAAATTCAGTCCCTAATTTTTTTTCATTTAACAAACCGATCATTTCCATACATAAATCATCTCATATGGCAAAAGGTGTTGCCCACATGGCATCCAAAATAAGTCCCTAATCACCCACTATCCCTCCCTATTTGTACGGCAGAATATAAATTTCTTGCATTATTATGTCTTTAGAATTATGAAGGAGACATATAGAATCATCTAATTTCTTTTAGAATAAATGCTGAATAACACTAATAATTCAGCAAGAACCAAACAAGAGTCAGGGTTAACTTTCTTTATCAACCACCACCCTAACTTAACTCATACCTCGAGTCATGATGAGTTAATTAAATTAGAACCATCTAATTTGAATATAGACATTCTCATTTCGTTATTTTTTCTCAGCATTTTAATATTTTTTTTGGCTAAATTACCCTTATATCTGCATTGATATTGGTACTAATCCTTTACCATCAATAGGGTCTTAACAAAAAAAATTATAAATTTAAAAGACAAAAAAATAAATTAGGATATTATATTTAAGATCAAATTCAACTCCCTGCTAATTTTTATATTAATAATCAAAAGTAGTAACTTATTCAAAACTCATTTTTTTCTTGGTCATAATCATAACTCACACGCTTATTATTATTATTATTATTTTTTATTTTATTTTTTGCTATTCCAAAAGTTTAAGTGAGTTGAGTTCTAAGGCTTATCAAGGTTAGGATATGACTCCAGGCTCAAATAGTATTTATAGATGTACTTATAGATTACTCATCAACAAGGTCCTCGTATTGGCAATAGAATTCAAACTCATAATTTTGTGGGTTATGAGCCGAGTCCTTATTAACTAGACATACTCTTGTTGATGACTCACATGCTTATTATTATCTATTAGACCCTCATCCTACGACTACTGTTTAACCCAACCAGAAGTTCCATATAAACTTTTCAAAGCAGGTAAAAGTGAGCTAAAAGGATAAGCTGGAAATGTATATGGTAGGAGCTGAATCACGGATCATCTTGATCTGATTGACTCACTCTCTCCATGAAAGGGACAAGTCTTGATGGAACTCCATATGCTTTTATCTTCACTTTCTTGTTCTTTTTCTAATCAACAACCAGATAATGTTCTTTTCTTCTTCTTCCTCCTCTTCCTCCTCATCACCATCTGCATTTTTCTCTGAATCAACTGTCCTTCTTATCAGAAAGAACAATATAATATAAATCCAAAACAGAAATGGGTAAGGTTCTTATCCATTATGCTTCCACATGGATGAAACGCGGCAAACAGACACAGAACACACCAAAAGTCTTCATTCATTCATGGTGGGTCTCTTTCTCTCTCTATATCATTGTGTTACATGTGCTTCTATTGCCCTTAACTTTTTTTGAATATATACGTGTGTGTGTGTGTCTTGTAAGTTAGAGGATCGTATCCGAAAATCTTTTATATAAAAAGGGTTACGAAGAAGATGGAAAATTATTTTTTTATTGGTTTAACTTTTTGATGCATGTGGATAACTGGGAAGAAGCAAGACAAAAAAAGAGAGACCAAACCGGCTAGTTCAACCGAAAAACTGGTAAATCAGCTAGTTGTCCGATTTGGTTTGAATGTTGAACCGGTCAAACCTAGTGCGAATCGATAAAATCAGTGTGAATCAGTGACGAATCATTTTGGATAATTATGTTATTGTTGGTCCTAATTTTTTTCTCATTTAACTCCTAATATCTCAGTCACTATAGATTTAAATGAATTTTAATGATGATTTTGGTATCAATGATTATTAATTTTAGTTATTGATGAATTGTAAAGATCAAAATTCTAAATGTTGTTGTATTTCAATTTGTTATTATTACAATCAAATTATCCTTATATTTCCTTGTATTTTGTTCTTAGTGGCTATTAATGTTATTGTATTTTGTTATTTTTACTTAAATTATACTATTTTAATATTACCGGTTTGATCTCGAGTTGATTTCAATCTGACCAACTAACCTTTAAACCACTACTTCAATTGGTTTAACGCTCAATCTGATTTTTTATTCCGTGGGAAGAAGGCGTTCATGAAAAATTAACAGAGGAAGATTTTAGAAAGATAAAGAGCAATATATATAGTGGGGGATAATTTAATTAGCATCTCATTATCATTAGGATGAGAATATATTACCAAACCATCACAACCTACAAAAAGTGGATTCTAATTTAGTGTGGGTATAGTATAATTCTCAGTTCACTCTTATTAGAGAATCTTTAATGAGTATTTTGATTTTTTTTAATTAAATTACATCTTTTTACTTAATATGATATTATGAATAACAAGATAAAAGTGCAGTTATTGTCCTTTAACAATATTGATATGGTAGAGACTAGTAGAGATGTTTTATTGTCCTTGTACATGGGTAACAATGTTAATAGAGTGAAGTTACAAGAATTAATATAACAGTGTTAACGCAGCAAATTTAGATGATTTAATAAAAAAATATAAATACCAAATTAAAAATTGAGAAAAAAAATATATAAGTACATACAAAATAATTTTTCTGTAGAAAGGAAAAACTCATGAATGGTATGGAATTTGTGTATATACAAGATTGTCAAATTTACGAGTTTAGACAAACTCATAATAATGATATAAACTTGGATCATAAACTCGAATCGTAAACTCGTAAAAGTTTATTTTTATTAATAAACTAGTATTAAAAGTATATAATCAAATAATTAATATATAAAAAATGAGAACAATTTCATTTAAATATATTTTAAATTTAAATAATTAAAATTATATTCATCAATGTTCATAATTTATCACATTCAACAAATTTTTTTTTATAAAATTCATATATAAAATCACTAAAAATAATCAAATCAAAAAATTTAGCACGAGTTTAAGAATGAGTTAACACGATTTTGTAAGCTAAAAACATAAAAACAATAAAATCAATAAATAAACTCGTAAGTTTAACCGAGTTTACAATTATCACAAGTTTAAGATTGAATCGACAAGATTTTATTAGCTGAAAACGTAAAAATCTTAAACTCGGAGAGTCAACTCACGAGTTTGATAACACTGTGTATATGTACCCATTTTAATAATAATAATAATAATAATAATAATAATAATAATAATAATAATAATAATAATAATAAGTCAAAAGTATATTTATAATCATTTAACTTTATACAAATATGGTTCTTTAATTATAGATTTGTCTTAGTCTCCTGATCTTGGCACCATAAGTTCCATACTTAAAAAAATAATGACATTAAAAATTTAAATATTGATAAAATATTCATAAATACTGACATATTAAGTTTTAAAATTAATTTTTTTTAAAACAACAATGACTCCAACGAAAAATCATCTTTTAAAAAATGTTTTATAATTGAATAACTGAAAAATACATTATGAAATTAAATGATAAACTGAAATTTTATATAAAGTTAAAATATCAAATGTATATTTCTTTCTAATAATAATAGTAGTAACAATAATAATGGAAATGTTTGTTTTATACGCATTTAGCATGTAATACATAATGTTAAGAGTGAAAAATAATTTAATTGAAATCCACAGAAAAATATCCTTTCTAAAAAACAAAACATACGACATTCTTCTGGAAGGTGGAAAATTATATGTCAGGGATTTTTCTTAAAAAAAAATCACCCAGAAAAAGAAAATGAGAGCTAAATTAGATTTCCGTTATTCATTAGATTTCTCCTTGTCGGTATCTTGAAGTCGCGGTCAATAGTGATCAATTAGTTATCAACCTCTTCGATTTGTTCATATCGACTGAGTTAATGATTTCATCGGAATCGTCAAAATATCTTTCTTTTGAATATATATATTAAAATTCAGGCCCCAACTATACATTAATTGTATATGACTCTTTTAGGAAATACCAATGTTATATAATTTATATTATAAAATGGGTCTTATATTTAAAATCGGAGGAGTATATCAAACCAAGGGTTAATATCATTTTTATAGTCCATGAATTTTGACAACATTTTGATTTTGGTTTACAAAATTTGATTTCATTTTAATTTTAGTTCATAAGATTTAAAACCAATGATTTTGGTCCTTAAATTTTGACTTCATTTTAGTTCATTCAATTTTTTTTTTTTTTTTGAAACAGTATTTTTGGTCATCAAAATAAAAATAAAAATAAAAATGAAACCAAATTTCATGAAAAAAACGACTGGTTTCAAATTTTGAGACTAAAATCACTAATTTCATATTTCAGAGATCAAAATCAAAATGTGGTTAAATTTCAAAGACTACAAATAATATTAACCTTTAAATCAAATAAAGATACAAAATATGAAAAATACTGATTCACTTTTTATACAGGGAGAATTATAATGAGATCTCAAGTAAAAAAACAATTAAAAAATAAGTCTCATAAGTTGTCATTCCCACTATAAGACTTATTATTATAGGCTGTTAAGGTTGTTATTGGGACTTTTCAATAATTATTTTTCTCCTATGGGACTTGGTTATAATTCTCTCTTTTATATATGAACTTTATCATTATCCATTCCATGATAAGATGTACGAAACTTAGTCATTGACAAGGGAGTAAATCCTTAAAGTCAAAGTTAAATATATAAGTTCTAATTTAAACCATACTTAGGTTTGGGAACAATTTAAAACATATCATTCCCAACTATATTTTTAATTTTGAAATGAGTGTCTATTTAATGTTAAAATACATTTTTAAGCTAAAGTTTTGATTTAACCATAAATTATTTAAAGGAGCTTTGGCACTTAATTGTTATAAATCATAATTGAAAAATATTTTACAAATCAAATTTTATTGGAAATCAATTCTTCCCATAACTAATAAGCATCAATTTCTTAACGAACACGAGAACGTTGAACTTGGAATACGATGTTTTATCAAAATTAGTTGTAATGAACTTTTATATAATCAAACGACAAATTAGTCATGAGTCACGTCCACGTGGACCACACCCTGTATATGTCGTTTCAAGGCGACACGCAAGCTTTTTGGAAAAGCTCAACTTACGCGCCAGGTAAGTGATTGACGGGAAACATTTTAGATAAGATTTTAAAATACTATGCTACTCCTCCAGTACCTAAGAATCTAATTTTTAAATTGGTTTTAATTTTAAATATAAGATTTATTTTTTATATTTCTTAATTTTTTTAAATTATCTTTATAGATATTCTTTCAAGAAAAATACGGTATTAAGAAAGATGATTATAGTGTTTTAAAAAAAATGCGTCACTTTTCTTATAATTAACTAATTTACATAACTTTCTTAATCTAATCAAATTAGTTAAATAGGTCTTATATTAAGGATCGGAGGAGTAATAATTAAAATTGGTAATATGGATTAGGCTTACAAATTTAAACTGTAAAAAAAGGATTAGGATTGGCCGAAAGCGATTTGGCCTGTCCCATATGGGTTGAATCGGGTGGCCCGCATATTACTACTCGCATCAATAATAATAACCATAGAAATTATGTAAAAATTCTCTTACTTATGTTATAAAATAGTATCCGTTAGGGAAAATCATTAAAAAAAAGCCACTGAAATAAAAAAATTACAAATAAGGACCTGTTACAATATTAATATGTGTTTTGACAACAATAGTATATATGGGTTTTGACAACAACTTTGTGAACCGGTCCTTATGTGTAATTTTTAATTTCAACCTGTCTTTTTTTATGATTTTTTCTTATCCATTGTCCTTATCTTATTTTTATGTGCATTCAGTACTTTTATTTTCTTATGGTGCATGATCACCATAATATTATTTTTTTAGTGCATTAGCATCATGATGTTATATTTTTAGTTTCATATAACAACATAATCTTATTTAAGATTTAGGGTGCTGGATACATTATAGATAAGATTAGGATACTAGATGTATTACAAATAACATTATGATATTGGATGCTACATTACCCATATTTTTTTTAAAAGAAAGGACTCCATGAAATTTCGTATTTTATAAGAATACATAGATTAATTTTCTCCCTCTCACGCACACATAGATTATGAGTAAACTTTGACTAGAAAAATATTAGAAAAAAAATTCAAATACCCTTAAAAATGCTAAAGAATAAATTAGGGTGATTGAATTTCAAAATCTCAAACCATATCCCTCAAATATTTTAAAATTTTAAAATAGTATAAAATGACAACAATTCAACATTCTCTAAACTCCCAAATACTACTTTCTGATAAGTATTGACTGCTTTAATTTTTAAAATTCTAATGACTATTTTTGTATAGTTATTAACTACACGAGAGTAGTAAATAACTAAACAAAAAATATTCACTAGATCTCTAATAACACTTTAATGTATTTTTTGAATTTTTAAAACAAAGATAACAAATAGCGAAACTAAAATAGTCAATAGCTAAACAAAAATTGTCACCAAGTTTTTGAAAATGAAAATAGCTTATCGCAATACTAAAGTAATTAGTGGTTAAACAAAAATAGTCAAATGAAATCAAGAACTAAAAGAATAGCTAATACGTGGAAAGAGTACTCATCAAAGTTTCAATGACATGTTGATAGAGAGGCTCTGGAGACAATTTTTTTTTTTTTTAAAAAAAGAAAAATAGTGAAAGGGCACTTACATCATTTCATTCAAAGATTTAAAAATTTTTAAAATAGTACAGGGATCTAAATTGAGAGTTTAAAAACTCACCCACCCTATTTATTATTTAACAATTTTTAGGATATTTTATTGCCTTTTTTCCAAAATATTATTAGAATTTTTTGTG